>NC_052154.1:97681735-97721944 GCF_902713615.1 Scyliorhinus canicula
CACACACTCCATTACCACCACCCCAACCACTCACTCCACACACTCCATTACCACTCACACTCCATTACCACTCCACTCCATTACCACTCACACTCACACACACTCCATTACCACTCACACTCACACACACACCCCTTACCACTCACACACACTCCATTACCACTCACACACACTCCATTACCACTCACACTCACTCACACTTCATTACCACTCACACTCCATTACCACTCACACTCCATTACCACTCACTCACACACACTCCATTACCACTCACACTCACTCACACTTCATTACCACTCACACTCCATTACCACTTACACTCCATTACCACTCACACTCACACACACTCCATTACCACTCACACTCACACACACTCCATTACCACTCACACTCGCTCACACTCCATTACCACCCACGCTCACACACTCCATTACCACTCACACTCACACACACTCCATTACCACTCACACTCACACACACTCCATTACCACTGACACTCACACACACTCCATTACCACTCACACTCACTCACACTCATTACCACTCACACTCCATTACCCTCACACTCCATTACCACTCACACTCACACGCACTCCATTACCACTCACACTCACTCATCTTCATTACCACTCACACTCACACACTCCATTACCACTCACACTCCATTACCACTCACACTCCATTACCACTCACACTCCATTACCACTCACACTCCATTACCACTCACACTCCATTACCACTCACACTCACACACACTCCATTACCGTTCACACCCAATTATTGCTCACACTCAATTACCGCTCACACTCAATTACCGCTCACACTCAATTACCGCTCACACTCACACTCCATTACCACTCACACTCCATTACCACTCACACTCCATTACCACTCACACGCACATACACTCCATTACCACTCACACTCACTCACACTCCATTACCACTCACACTCACACACACTCCATTACCACTCACACACACTCCCATTACCACTCACAAACGCTCCATTACCACTCACACTCACTCACACTCCATTACCACTCACACACACTCCATTATCACTCACACTCACTCACTCTCCATTGCCAGTCACACTCACACACACCTCCATGCCCTCACACGCACACACACTTCATTACCACTCACACACACTCCATTATCTCACACACTCACTCAAACTCCATTATCACTCACACTCCATTATCACTCACACTCAATTATCACTCACACTCAAACACACGCCATTACCACTTACACACACTCCATTACCACTCACACACACTCCATCACCACTCACACTCACACACACTTCATTACCAGTCACACTCACACACACTCCATTACCACTCACACTCCATTACCACTCACACTCCATTACCACTCACACTCCACACACTCCATTACCACTCACACACACTTCATTACCACTCACACTCACACACACTCCATTACCACTCACTCACACACCACCCATTACCACTCACACTCACACACACTCCATTACCACTCACACTCACCCACACTCCATTACCACTCACACTCACACACACCCATTACCACTCACACACACACACACTCCATTACCACTCACAAACACTCCTTACCACTCACACGCACTCACACTCCATTACCACTCACACTCGGATTACCACTCACCATTCCATTACCACTCACATTCCATTACCACTTACCACTCACATTCCATTACCACTCACACGTCACACTCCATTACACTCACACTCACTCACCTCCATTACCACTCACACTCACTCACACTCCATTACCAGCACACTCAGACACACTCCATTATCATTCACACTCACTCACACTCCATTACCACTCACACTCACTCACACTCCATTATCATTCACACTCACTCAACACTCCATACATCACCCCCACCTCAAACACACACTCCATATCACTCACACTCATCACACGCCATTGACAACTCACACACACTCCCATTGTCACTCACACTCAATTACCGCTCACACTCACACACACTCCATTACCACTCACACACACTCCATTACCACTCACACACACTCCATTACCACTCACACACACTCCATTACCACTCACACTCACACTCCATTACCACACACACTCACTCACACCCCATTACCACACACACACTCCATTACCACTCACACTCACACACACTCCATTACCACTCACACACACTCCATTACCACTCACACTCACTCACACTCCATTACCACTCACACTCACTCACACTCCATTACCACTCACACTCACTCACACTCCATTACCACTCACACTCACTCACACTCCATTATCATTCACACTCAGACACACTCCATTATCACTCACACTCAATTACCGCTCACACTCACTCACACTCCATTACCACTTACACACACTCCATTACCACTCACACTCACTCACACTCCATTACCACTTACACTCACACACTCCATTACCACTCACACTCACACACACTCCATTACCACACACACTCACTCACACTCCATTACCACTCACTCACACTCCATTACCACTCACTCACACTCCATTACCACACACACTCACACACACTCCATTACCACACACATTCAGTCACACTCCATTCCCACTCACACACACTCCATTACCACTCACACTCACACACATTCCATTACCACTCACACTCACACCACTCCATTACCACACACACTCACTCACACTCCATTCCCACTCACACACACTCCATTACCACTCACACTCACTCACACTCCATTACCACACACACTCACACACACTCTATTACCACACACATTCAGTCACACTCCATTACCACTCACTCACACTCCATTACCACTCACACACACTCCATTACCACTCACACTCACTCACACTCCATTACCACACACACTCACACACACTCCATTACCACAGACACTCACACACACTCCATTACCACACACACTCAATTACCACTCCCACTCCATTACCACTCCCACTCCATTACCACTCACACTCCATTACCACACACACACTCCATTACCACACACACACTCCATTACCACTCACACTCCATTACCACTCACACTCACTCACACTCCATTACCACTCACACTCACTCACACTCCATTACCACTCACACTCACACAAACTCCATTACCACTCACACTCACACACTCCATTACCACTCACACTCACACACTCCATTATCACTCACAGTCACACACACACTCCATTACCACTCACACACACTCCATTACCACTCACACTCACACACACTCCATTACCACACACACTCACTCACACTCCATTACCACTCACACTCCATTACCACTCATACTCAATTACCACTCACACTCACACTCCATTACCACACACACTCACTCACACTCCATTACCACACACACACTCTATTACCACTCACACTCACACACACTCCATTACCACTCACACACACTCCATTACCACTCACACTCAGTCACACTCCATTACCACTCACACTCACTCACACTCCATTACCACTCACACTCACTCACACTCCATTATCATTCACACTCACTGACACTCCATTACCACTCACACTCAGACACATTCCATTATCACTCACACTCACTCACACTCCATTACAACTCACACTCACACACACTCCATTATCACTCACACTCAATTACCGCTCACACTCACACACACTCCATTACCACTCACACACACTCCATTACCACTCACTCACACTCCATTACCACTCACACACACTCCATTACCACTCACACTCACTCACACTCCATTACCACTTACACTCACACACTCCATTACCACTCACACTTACACACACTCCATTACCACGCACACTCACTCACACTCCATTACCACTCACACACACTCCATTACCACTCACTCACTCACACTCCATTACCACACACACTCACACACACTCCATTACCACTCACACACACTCCATTACCACACACACTCACTCACACTCCATTACCACTCACACACACTCCATTACCACTCACACTCACACACACTCCATTACCACTCACACTCACACACACTCCATTACCACACACACACTCACTCACACTCCATTACCACTCACACACACTCCATTACCACTCACCACTCACACACACTCCATTACCACACACACTCACACACACTCCATTACCACACACACTCACACACACTCCATTACCACACACACTCACTCACACTCCATTACCACTCACACTCCATTACCACTCACACTCCATTACCACTCACACTCCATTACCACTCACACTCCATTACACTCACACTCCATTACCACTCACACTCCATTACCACACACACACTCCATTACCAGTCACACACACTCCATTACCACTCACACACACTCCATTACCACTCACACTCACTCACACTCCATTACCACTCACACTCACTCACACTCCATTACCACTCACACTCACACAAACTCCATTACCACTCACACTCACACAAACTCCATTACCACTCACACTCACACACTCCATTACCACTCACACTCACACACTCCATTATCACTCACAGTCACACACACACTCCATTATCACTCACAGTCACACACACACTCCATTATCACTCACAGTCACACACACACTCCATTACCACTCACACACACTCCATTACCACTCACACCCACACACACTCCATTACCACACACACTCACTCACACTCCATTACCACTCACACTCACACTCCATTACACACACACACTCCATTACCACTCACACTCACTCACACTCCATTACCACTCACACTCACACTCCATTACACACACACACTCCATTACCACTCACACTCACACACACTCCATTACCACTCACACACACTCCATTACCACTCACACTCAGTCACACTCCATTACCACTCACACTCACTCACACTCCATTATCATTCACACTCACTCACACTCCATTACCACTCACACTCACTCACAGTCCATTATCATTCACACTCACTCACACTCCATTACCACTCACACTCAGACACGTTCCATTATCACTCACACTCACTCACACTCCATTATCACTCACACTCAATTACCGCTCACACTCACACACACTCCATTACCACTCACACACACTCCATTACCACTCACTCACACCCCATTGCCACTCACACACACTCCATTACCTCTCACACTCACTCACACTCCATTACCACTTACACTCACACACTACATTACCACTCGCACTCACACACACTCCATTACCACACACACTCACTCACACTCCATTACCACTCACACACACTCCATTACCACTCACACTCACACACACTCCATTACCCACACACACTCACACACACTCCATTACCCACACACTCACTCACACTCCATTACCACTCACACACACTCCATTTCCACTCACACTCACTCACACTCCATTACCACACACACTCACACACACTCCATTACCACATACACTCACACACACTCCATTACCACACACACTCACTCACACTCCATTACCACTCACACTCCATTACCACTCACACTCCATTACCACTCACACTCCATTACCACTCACACTCCATTACCACTCACACTCCATTACCACTCACACTCCATTACCACTCACACTCCATTACCACTCACACTCCATTACCACTCACACTCCATTACCAGTCACACTCACTCACACTCCATTATCATTCACACTCACTCACACTCCATTACCACTCACACTCAGACACATTCCATTATCACTCACACTCACTCACACTCCATTACAACTCACACTCACACACACTCAATTATCACTCACACTCAATTACCGCTCACACTCACACACACTCCATTACCACTCACACACACTCCATTACCACTCACTCACACTCCATTACCACTCACACACACTCCATTACCACTCACACTCACTCACACTCCATTACCACTTACACTCACACACTCCATTACCACTCACACTTACACACACTCCATTACCACACACACTCACTCACACTCCATTACCACTCACACACACTCCATTACCACTCACTCACTCACACTCCATTACCACACACACTCACACACACTCCATTACCACACACACTCACACACACTCCATTACCACACACACTCACTCACACTCCATTACCACTCACACACACTCCATTACCACTCACACTCACACACACTCCATTACCACTCACACTCACACACACTCCATTACCACACACACTCACTCACACTCCATTACCACTCACACACACTCCATTACCACTCACACTCACTCACACTCCATTACCACACACACTCACTCACACTCCATTACCACACACACTCACACACACTCCATTACCACACACACTCACACACACTCCATTACCACACACACTCACTCACACTCCATTACCACTCACACTCCATTACCACTCACACTCCATTACCACTCACACTCCATTACCACTCACACTCCATTACCACACACACTCCATTACCACACACACACTCCATTACCACTCACACACACTCCATTACCACTCACACTCACTCACACTCCATTACCACTCACACTCACACAAACTCCATTACCACTCACACACACTCCATTACCACTCACACTCACACACTCCATTACCACTCACACTCACACACTCCATTACCACTCACACTCACACACTCCATTATCACTCACAGTCACACACACACTCCATTATCACTCACAGTCACACACACACTCCATTACCACTCACACACACTCCATTACCACTCACACTCTCACACACTCCATTACCACACACACTCACTCACACTCCATTACCACTCACACTCCATTACCACTCACACTCCATTACCACTCACACTCCATTACCACACACACACTCCATTACCACTCACACTCACACACACTCCATTACCACTCACACACACTCCATTACCACTCACACTCACTCACACTCCATTACCACTCACACTCACTCACACTCCATTACCACTCACACTCAGACACACTCCATTATCATTCACACTCACTCACACTCCATTACCACTCACACTCACTCACACTCCATTATCATTCACACTCACTCACACTCCATTACCACTCACACTCACTCACACTCCATTATCATTCACACTCACTCACACCCCATTACCACTCACACTCAGACACGTTCCATTATCACTCACACTCACTCACACTCCATTACAACTCACACTCACACACACTCCATTATCACTCACACTCAATTACCACTCACACACACTCCATTACCACTCACACACCCTCCATTACCACTCACTCACACTCCATTACCACTCACACACACTCCATTACCACTCACACTCACTCACACTCCATTACCACTTACACTCACACACTACATTACCACTCACACACACTCCATTACCACACACACTCACTCACACTCCATTACCACTCACACACACTCCATTACAACTCACTCACTCACACTCCATTACCACACACACTCACACACACTCCAATACCACACACACTCAGTCACACTCCATTACCACTCACACACACTCCATTACCACTCACACTCACACACACTCCATTACCACTCACACTCACACACACTCCATTACCACACACACTCACTCACACTCCATTACCACTCACACACACTCCATTACCACTCACACTCACTCACACTCCATTACCACACACACTCACACACACTCCATTACCACATACACTCACACACACTCCATTACCACACACACTCACTCACACTCCATTACCACTCACACTCCATTACCACTCACACTCCATTACCACTCACACTCCATTACCACTCACACTCCATTACCACACACATACTCCATTACCACTCACACACACTCCATTACCACTCACACTCACTCACACTCCATTACCACTCACACTCACTCACACTCCATTACCACTCACACTCACACAAACTCCATTACCACTCACACACACTCCATTACCACTCACACTCACACACTCCATTACCACTCACACTCACACACTCCATTATCACTCACAGTCACACACACACTCCATTACCACTCACACACACTACATTACCACTCACACTCACACACACTCCATTACCACACACACTCACTCACACTCCATTACCACACACACACTCCATTACCACTCACACTCACACACACTCCATTACCACTCACACACACTCCATTACCACTCACACTCAGTCACACTCCATTACCACTCACACTCACTCACACTCCATTACCACTCACACTCACTCACACTCCATTACCACTCACACTCAGACACACTCCATTATCATTCACACTCACTCACACTCCATTACCACTCACACTCACTCACACTCCATTATCATTCACACTCACTCACACTCCATTACCACTCACACTCAGACACACTCCATTATCACTCACACTCACTCACACTCCATTACAACTCACACACACTCCATTGTCACTCACACTCAATTACCGCTCACACTCACACACACTCCATTACCACTCACACACACTCCATTACCACTCACACACACTCCATTACCACTCACACACACTCCATTACCACTCACACACACTCCATTACCACTCACACACACTCACACTCCATTGCCAGTCTCACTCACACACACTCCATTGCCAGTCTCACTCACACACACTCCATTGCCAGTCTCACTCACACACACTCCATTGCCAGCCACACTCACACACACTCCATTACCACTCACACACACTCCATTACCACTCACACACACTCACACTCCATTGCCAGTCTCACTCACACACACTCCATTGCCAGTCTCACTCACACACACTCCATTGCCAGTCTCACTCACACACACTCCATTGCCAGCCACACTCACACGCACTTCATTATCACTCACACTCAATTATCACTCACACTCAATTATCACTCACACTCAATTATCACTCACACTCAATTATCACTCACACTCAATCATCACTCACACTCAATTATCACTCACACTCACCACTCACACTCACACTCCATTACCACTCACACTCACACACACTCCATTACCACTCACACACACTCCATCACCACTCACACTCACACACACACTTCATTACCACTCACACTCACACACACTCCATTACCACTCACACTCACACACCCACACTTCATTACCACTCACACACACTTCATTACCACTCACACTCACTCAATTACCACTCACACTCACACACACTCCATTACCACTCACACTCACACAAACTCCATTACCACTCGCACTCACACACACTCCATTACCACTCACACTCACACACTCCATTACCACTCACACACACTCCATTACCACTCACACAAACTCCATTACCACTCACACTCACACACTCCATTATCACTCACAGTCACACACACACTCCATTACCACTCACACTCACACACACTTCATTACCATTCACACTCACACACACTCCATTACCACACACACTCACACACACTCCATTACCACTCACACTCACACACACACTTCATTACCACTCACACTCACACACACTCCATTACCACTCACACTCACACACACTCCATTACCACTCACACTCACACACACTCCATTACCACTCACACTCACACACACTCCATTACCACTCACACTCACACGCACTCCATTACCACTCACACTCACACGCACTCCATTACCACTCACACTCACTCACACTCCATTACCACTCACACTCACACACACTCCATTACCACTCACACTCACTCACACTCCATTACCACTCACACTCACACACACTCCATTACCACTCACACTCACTCACACTCCATTACCACTCACACGCACTCCATTACCACTCACACTCCATTACCACTCACACTCACACACACTCCATTACCACTCACACTCACTCACACTCCATTACCACTCACACTCACACACACTCCATTACCACTCACACTCACACGCACTCCATTACCACTCACACTCACTCGCACTCCATTACCACTCACACTCACACACACTCCATTACCACTCACACTCACACACTCCATTATCACTCACAGTCACACACACACTTCATTACCACTCACACTCACACACTCCATTACCACTCCCACTCACACACTCCATTATCACTCACAGTCACACACACACTCCATTACCACTCACTCTCACACGCACTTCATTACCATTCACACTCACACACACTCCATTACCACACAAACTCACACACACTCCATTACCACACAAACTCACACACACTCCATTACCACTCACACTCACACGCACTCCATTACCACTCACACTCACTCACACTCCATTACCACTCACACTCACACACACTCCATTACCACTCACACTCACTCCTGTACACATTCACTCACTCACTCCCATATACAGTCACTCGTACTCGCACAGATCCTATACAGACACATGGGGTGAATTCTCGAATCCCGCGGCAGTGTCCACTCCGTTGTAAACGCCGTCGCGTTTTACGACGGTGTGAACGGGCCGACCCCACAACTAATACTGGCCCGCAAAAGGGGCCAGCATGGCACTGGAGCAGTTCACGCCGCTCCACCTGCTGATACTGGCACAAACAGGGCGCCACGGGATCCGCACATGCGCAGTGGCACCAGTGCCAACGCGCACATGCGCAGTGCCTACCTTCAACACGTCGGCCCCAACACAACATGGTGCAGGACTACAGGGGCCCCCAGCCAGCGAGTCCGGCCCGCCGATCGGTGGGCCCCGATCGCAGGCCAGGCCACATCAGAGGCCCCACCCGCCTCTGGGGTCGGAACCCCTCCACCCCCCCCCCCCCCCCCCCCCCCCCCCCGCCCCCACAGGCCGTCCCCGGACCCATCCACGCCGAGTTCCCGCCGGCTGGGAGCAGGTGTGGACGGCGCCGGCAGGGCTTGGAGTTTTCACGAAGGCCGTTCCGCCCCCGATTCTCGACCGAGAAATGGCGGGTCAACTGCGTAGAGTTGCCCTCGACCGGCGGCGCACCTACCATGCCGGCACCCATGGCTACGATTCCCCACAGCCAGCGTCGGGGCAGCATGGTGCGATTCGTGCTGGTCGCGGGGATTCTCCGGCCTGGCCCCGGGCTGAGAGAATACCTCCCACATTCTCACTCACACACTCCCTTAAACTCACAGGTTCAATGGATTTCTCCAATGTCGGCATCTTGCCGTGGCATTCTCGCAGCAAACAGGGCGGAAGAATCCAGCCTTCACACACACTCCTTTACACTTTCACTCACACTCTCATACACTCCTTTATTTATTTATTCATTCTTTATTTATTTAGTATACCCATTGTGTTGTTAGGGAGTGAGTTCCAGGATGTTGCCCCAGTGACAGTGAAGGAATGGCGATATATTTCCAAGTCAGGGTGGTGAGTGACTTGGAGGGGAACCTCCAGGTGGTGGGGTTCCCAAGTGTCGGCTGCTCTTGTCCTTCTAGATGGTAGTGGTCATGGGTTTGGAAGGTGCTGTCTAAGGAATCTTGGTGAGTTGCTGCAGTGCATCTTGTAGATGGTACACACGGCTGCTACTGTTCGCCGGTAGTGGAGGGTTTGAATATCTGTGCAAGGGGGAGTAATCAAGCGGGCTGCATTTTCCTGGATGGTTTGAGCTTCTTGAGTGTTGTTGGAGCTGCACTCATCCAGGCAAGTGGGGGAGTATTCCATTACACTCCTGACTTGTGCCTTGAAGATGGTCGACAGGCTTTGGGGGATCAAGATGTGAGTTACTCACCGTAGGATTCCTAGCCTTTGACTTGCCGTGGTAGCAACAGTATTAATATGGCGAGTCCAGTTCGGTTTCTGGTCAATGGTAACCCCAGTAAGTTAATTGCGGGGGCTTCAGCGATGGTAATTCCATTGAATATCAAGGGGCGATGGTTAGATCCTTTCTTGTAGGAGATGGCCATTGCCTGACACTTCTGTGGTGGGAATGTAACTTGACACTTGTCAGCACAAGTCCTGGATATTGTCCAGGTCTTGCTGCATTTGGACATGGGACTGCTTCATTATCTGAGGAGTTGTGAATGGGGCTGAACATTGTGCAGTCATCCGCAAACATCCCGACTTCTGACCTTATGATGGAAGGCGGGTCATTGATGAAGCAGCTGTAAACGGTTGGGCCTTGGAACACTACCCTGAGAAACTCCTGCAGTGATGTCCTGGAGCTGAGATGACTGACATCCAACCACCGCAACCATCTTCCTTTGTACCAGGTATGACTTCAACCAGCAGAGAGTTTTCCCCCTGATTCCATTAACTCTAGTTTAGCCAGGGCTCCTTGATGCCATACTCGGCCAAATGCTGCCTTGATGTCAAGGGCAGTCACTCTCAACTCACCTCTTTTGTCCATGTTTGAACCAAGGCTGTCATGAGGTCAGGAGCGGAGTGACCCTGGTGGAACCCAAACTGAGTGTTTGTGAGCAGGTTATTGCTGAGTAAGTGCTGCTTGATAGCACTGTTGATGCATCCTTCCATAAACTTTCACCTCTTTTGTCCATGTTTAAACTAAGGCTGTGATGAGATCAGGAGCTGAGTGACCCTGGTTGAACCCAAACTGAGTGTTTGTGAGCAGGTTATTGCTGAGTAAGTGCTGCTTGATAGCACTGTTGATGAGCCCTTCCATCACTTTGCTGATGATGAAGAGTAGACTGATGGGGCAGTAATTGGCTGGATTGGATTTGTCTTCTTTCTTGTGTACAGGACACACCTGGGCAATTTCCCACATTGCTGGGTAGATGCCAGTGTTGTAGCTGTACTGGAACAGCTTGGCTAGGGGTGCGGCAAGTTCTGGAGCACAAGTCTTCAGTACAATAGCCAGAATATTGTCAGGGCCCAAAGCCTTTGCAGTATCCAGTGCCTTCAGCCATTTCCTGGTATCATGTGAAGTGAATCATGTTGGCTATAGACTGACATCTGTGATATTGGGGACCTCTGAAATGGCCGAGCAAACCACTCAGTTGTATTCAACTGTTACAGAAACACAGAAAAGGGATGGAACCACCCGGCATCGAACCGGGGACCGAGATGGATCATCCACTCGGCACTTCTGGCTGAAGATGGTTACAAATGCCTCAGTTTTGTCTTTTGCACAGATTTGCTGGGCTCCTCCATCATTGAGGATGGAAATATTTGCGGAGCCTCCACCACCATTCATGGTTGGATGTGGCAGGACCGCAGAGTTTACATTTGACGCATTGGTTGTGGAACCGCTGAGCTCTGTCTATTACTTGCTACTTATGCTGTTTGGCACACAAGTAGTCCTGTGTTGTTGCTTCACCAAGTTGACACCTCATTTTTGGGTATTTCTGATGTTGCTCCTAGCTCCTATACTCTTCATTGAACCCGGGTTGATCCCCTGGCTTGATGGTAATGGTAGAGTGGGGGATATGCCGGGCCATGTGGTTGCAGATTGTGATTGAATACATTCTGCTGCTGCTGATGGTCCACAGCGCCTCATGAATGCCCAGTCCATTTAGTAAGGTGGTAGTGCCTTAATGTGAAGATGGGACTTTGTCTCCACAAGGACTGTGCGGTGTCACTTCTACCGATAATGTCATGAACAGATGTACCTGCGGTAGGCAGATTGGTGAGGATGAGGTCAAGTATGTTTTTCCCTCTTGTTGGTTCCCTCACCACCTGCTGCAGTCCTGTGTTGTTGCTTCAGTCCCAGTCTACCAGCAATGTCCTTTAGGACCCGGCCAGCTTGGTCTGTGGTGGTACTACCGAGCCACTCTTGGTGATGGACATTGAAGTCCGCCACCAGAGCATATTCTGTGCCCTTACCACCCTCAGCGCTTCAACACGGAGGAGTGCTGATTCATCAGCTGATGCTGGCCAGTACTTGGTAATCAGCCCATATTTGACCTGAAGACATTATGGGGTCCAGAGTCGCTGTTGAGAACTCCCAACTGTATACTACTGTGTCGCCATCATTCTCTGCTGGGTCTGTCCTGTCGGTGGGACAATGTCTGTAAGGTATGATTCTGTGAGTATGAATATGAATGTGAGTATGAATATTCACCTGAATATGTCAGGCGATGAACTAGTCTGTGAGACAGCTCTCCCAACTTTGACACAAGCCAAATGTTAGACTTTGCAGTGTCAAGGCCGGGTTTGCCGTTGCCGTTTCCGGTCCCCGGTTCGATGCCGGGTGGTCCGTCCGGTTCCATTCCTTTTTTGTGTTTCTGTAACAGTTTAATACAACTGAGTGGTTTGCTCGGCCGGTTTTGAGAGCATTTAAGATTCAACCACATTGCTGTGGGTCTGGAGTCACATGTAGGCCAGACCAGGTAAGGATGGCAGATTTCCTTCCCTAAAGGACATTAGTGAACCAGATGGGTTTTTACGACAATCGACGATGGTTTCAAGGTCATCATTAGAATTTTAATTCCAGATGCCGTGGTGGGCTTCGAACCAGGGTCCATAGATCATAATCGTGAATCTCTGGATTACAAGTCCAGTTGACTATACCACTACACCAAAGCCTCCCCTACATTTGTTCACATTCCTTTTATATATACACATACACAGCTTTACACAGATTTTGGTACACCCTCATTCACACACCCACTTGCAAAACAATTCATAAACTCACACCCTCACACTCACACAATTATACATAACATACAGAAATGCCCTTACAACACTCACAAATCACACAAACTGCCTTATGCACACACTGACTCACACCCCCTTGCACACATTCACACACATATACTTACACACGCACTCACACACACCCACACACCTCCTTACACGCGCACTCACACACACCCTTACACACACTCACACAAACTCTCACAAACATTCCTTTACACACTCAGCTATAAACTCACACACACTTCCAAAATCTGATCATTGAGTCAAGGCACCATTCCTGTACATGGTGCCCCTCCACATTCCTACCCATCCCCCTCACCCCATAACCTCTGTCACTCAATCCTGATCCCTCCCAGACCCAAACGTTACCCTCCCCCTTAACCTCACCCTCCCCATCCTCTTCATGCTCCCTCCTCCCCTCCTCCTGATAATATCATAGAATTTACAGTGCAGAAGGAGGCCATTCGGCCCATCGAGTCTGCACCGGCTCTTGGAAAGAGCACCCTACCCAAGGTTAGCACCTTCACCCTATCCCCATAACCCAGCAACCCCACCCAACACTAAGGGGAATTTATCACAGCCAATCCACCTAACCTGCACATCATTGGACTGTGGGAGGAATCAGGAGCACCCAGAGGAAACCCACGCACACACGGGGAGGATGTGCAGACTCCGCACAGATAGTGGCCCAAGCTGGAATCGAACCTGGGACCCTGGAGCTGTGAAGCGATTGTGCTATCCACAATGCTACCATGCTGCCCAAATCTATCCCCTCCCCATACTCTCGCCCTTCCTACTCATTCCCTCCCCTGTAACTACCCCTTCCCCTCAGCCCATCCCCTCCCCATCCCTTCCATACCCTCCTCTCTCTCACCCATCCCATCTCCTTCCATCTGTCCCACCTCTCCTTTTCCACATACCCTCCACCCTCCCAAACCCACTTCCCATTGCCTCTCCGTCACCTCACCATCTCCCCCCCCTCCTGTTCCCCTTCCCTCCTTCCCCATTCCCTCACCATCCCCCACTCCCACCATGCCCCCCCTCCACCCCACCCCACTCTCACCTGTCCCTGCGTTTGTGGTCACCCTCACTTCTGCTTCATTTGGAGTTGCTGGATCGTCCCCTTTTTCTGTGAAGGTACAAAACAGTTAAAACCTTTTTCCGGACTGTATATGAGGGGGAGGTCAACCCTGTGGTGTTCTTTGTCTTGCTTATTTCAGGATGATTGGTGCAGTGTTCACAGAAACCACAAAATAGCTTTAACTTAAACAAAGCTGTAAATTTATGAACACGATTAATTTGGATTCAACACGTATTCCTGAGGAATACACAGGTCTTTAATAGCATTTAAACTACACTCATCTACAGCTAATCTTAACACTGATATAAACTATGATCTGCTCTCACTTACATTATCTGTACTTTAGACTCTCTCTCTCCAGCTAACTCCTGCACACATTCTCCCACAAGGCTTAGCATCACTGCCTTATATAGGTGTAACTGGATCGCTCTCGAGAGGCTACTCTCGACATTTCATTAACCCTTGCAGTTATGATAATACCACATCCCCCTTTCTTTGTGGTGAACACCTGAGGAAGGAGCAGTGCTCCGAAAGCTCGTGTTTGAAACAAACCTGTTGGACTTTAACCTGGTGTTGTAAGACTTCTTACTGTTTTGATCCAGCAGAGGCAGCAGAGCGGAGCCGCTGATTGGCTGTTGCAGGGAAGATTTGCATCAGTGCATTGTGGTCACTGTATCCAGAAGGTGTACCTGAGCAAGACACCCTCCTTGTTCAAGTGAAGGCAAGCACCCTGCAGAGGGCAGCAGAGCGGAGCTGCAGATTGGCTGTTGCGGGGTAGATTTGCATCAGTGCATTGTGGTCACTGTATCCAGAAGGTGTACCGGAGCAAGACACCCTCAGTTTTCAAGTGAAGGGACGCACCCAGCAGAGGGCAGCAGAGCAGAGCTGCTGATTGGCTGTTCCGGGGAAAATGTGCATCAGTGCATTGCAGTCACTGTATCCAGAAGGTGTACCTGAGCAAGACACCCTCTCCAGTGTTCAAGTGAAGGCAAGCAACCAGCACAGGGCAGCAGAGTGGAGCTGCTGATTGGCTGTTGTGGGGAAGATTTGCATCAGTGCATTGCGGTCACTGTATCCAGAAAGTGCACCTGAGCAAGACACCCTCTTCCGTGTTCAAGTGAAGGCAAGCATCCAGCACAGGACAGCAGAGAGGAACCACTGATTGGCTGTTGCGGGGAAAATTTGCATCAGTGCATTGCGGTCACTGTATCCAGAAGGTGTACCTGAGCAAGACACCCTCCGAGTTCAAGTGAAGGCAAGCATCCAGCAGAGGGCAGCAGAGCAGAACCGCTGATTGGCTGTTGCGGGGAAAATTTGCATCAGTGCATTGCGGTCACTGTATCCAGAAGGTTGTTGGTGGAGGAGCTGTTGTCAAGTGACAGTTAAACCCCAAACACTTCTTCAGTGTTTCCCTCCCTACCTCCTCCTCTAACCAAAAAAAAACAATCACTGTAAGGATCCCAGCCGAATAAAGATCAAGAGGGAGACTCGAGTGCAGGTAGAAGTAGAAAGAAGTTAAACCGTAACGTCACAGCCTGCAGGTAAGTGATTGGCTGGTGACTTGTAAGTAGTTTTTCTTTTCCCTGAGGTGTGTTGATAAAGTAAGGTTTTTCTATCTCTATTTTTTTTTTAATCGTGTGATTGGTAACAATTTTTCTTTTTTTTTTTCCTTTTTCATTTATCTATTATTTAATATTATAGTTGGACTAAGTTAAGCTTAAGATTAAAAATGGCAGGAGATCTCAGACCCATGTTATGCTCCTCTTGCTCAATGTGGGAGCTCAGAGACATGGCTGATGTCCCTGGCTCCTTCATGTGCGGGAAGTGTGTCCAGCTGCAGCTCTTGTGAGACCACATGACAGCTCTGGAGCTTCCGGTGGACTCTCTTTGGAGCATCCGTGATGCTGAGGAGGTTGTGGATTGCATGCTTAGCGAATTGGTCACACCACAGATTAGGATTGATGAGGGAGACAGGGAATGGGTGACCAAAAGGCAGAGAAAGAGCAGGAAGGCAGTGTCGGTGTCCCCTGCGGTCATCTCCCTCTAAAACAGGTATTCCGTTTTGGATACTGTTGAGGGAGATGATGCACCAGGGAAAGACAGTAATAGCCAGGCTCATGGCACCGTGGCTGGCTCTGCTGCACAGAAGGGTGGGAAAAGGGCGTGAAAAAGACTGGCAGGGCTATAGTCATAGGGGATTCAATTGTTAGGGGAGTAGATAGGCGGTTCTGTGGTTGAAAATGAGACTCCCGAATGGTATGTTGCTTCCCAGGTGCATGGGTCAGGGATGTCTCAGATCGGCTGCAGGACATACTGAAGGGGGAGGGTGTACAGCCAGTTGCCGTGGTGCATATAGGCACCAACGATATAGGTAAAAAACGGGATGAGGTCCTACAAGCAGAATTTATGGAGTTAGGAGCCAAGTTAAAAAGTCGGACCTCAGAGGTAGTAATCTCAGGATTGCTGCCAGTGCCACGTGGTAGTCAAGGGTAGATATGATGGAATAGTCAGAATGAATACGCGGCTTGAGAGATGGTGCAGGAGGGAGGGGTTCAGATTTTTGGGACATTGGGACCGGTTCTGGGGGAGGTGAGACTACTACAAATTGGACAGTCTACACCTGGGCCGGACTGGAACCAATGTCCTAGGGGGTGCTTTTGCTAACGCTGCTGGGGAGGGTTTACACTAATGTGGCAGGGGGATGGGAACCAAATGAGGAGGTTAGTGGACAGTAAGGAGGTAGTAACTAAAGCCTGTAAGGAACTAGATCATGAAATCAGTGTGACTAAGGGGAAGAATAGGCAGGGAGCAGATGATGAACGCAAAGGGATTGGTGGTCTGAGGTGCATTTGTTTTAATGCAAGAAGTGCAGTAGGTAAGACAGATGAATTTAGGGCTTGGATTAGTACCTGGGAATATGATGTTATTGCTATTACTGAGATTTAGTTGAGTGAAGGGCATGATTGGCAACTGAATATCCCAGGGTATAGATGCTTCAGGAGGGATAGAGAGGGAGGTAAAAGGGGTGGAGGAGTTGCATTACTGGTCAGAGAGGATATCACAGCTGTGATTAAGGAGGGCACTATGGAGGACTCGAGCAGTGACGCGATATGGGCAGAGCTCAGGAATAGGAAGGGTGCGGTAACAATGTTGGGGCTGTACTACAGACCTCCCAACAGCGAGCGTCAGATAGAGGTACAAATATGTAAACAGATTATGGAAAGATTTAGGAGCAACAGGGTGGTGGTGATAGGAGATTTTAATTTTCCCAACATTGACTGGGATACACTTAGTGTCAGCGGTCTAGATGGAGCAGAATTTGTAAGAAGCATCCAGGAGGGTTTTCTAGAGTAGTATGTAAATAGTCCAACTCGGGAAGGGGCCATACTGGACCCGGTATTGGGGAATGATCCCGGCCAGGTGGTTGAAGTTTCAGTCGGGGATTACTTTGGGAATAGCGATCACAATTCCGTAAGTTTTAGAATACTCATGGACAAGGACGAGAGTGGTCCTAAAGGAAGAGTACTAAATTGGGGGAAGGCCAAGTATAACAAAATTCGGCAGGAGCTGGGAATGTGGATTGGGAGCAGCTGTTTGAAGGTAAATCCACATTTGATATGTGGGAGGCTTTTAAAGAAAGATTGATTAGAGTGCAGGACTTACATGTCCCCGTGAAAATGAGGGATAGAAATGGCAAGATTAGGGAACCATGGATGACAGGTGAAATTGAGAGACTATCTAAGAGGAAAAAGGAAGCACACATAAGATCTAGGCGACTGAAGAAAGAGGAAGCTTTGGAAGAATATCGGGAAGGTAGGACCAATCTGAAACGAGGAATCAAGAGGGCTAAAAGGGTCATGAAATATCTTTAGCAAACAGGGTTAAGGAAAATCCCAAAGCCTTTTATTCATATATAAGGAGCAAGAGGGTAACTAAAGAAAGGGTTGGCCCACTCAAGGACAAAGGATGAAAGTTATGCGTGGAGTCAGAGAAAATGGGTGAAATTCTTAACGAGTACTTTGCATCGGTATTCACCGAGGAGAGGGACTTGACGGATGTTGAGGTTAGGGATAGATGTTTGATTACTCTAGGTCAAGTTGGTGTAAGGAGGGAGGATGTGTTGGGTATTCTAAAAGGCATTAAGGTGGACAAGTTCCCAGGTCCGGATGGGATCTATCCCAGGTTACTGAGGGAAGTGAGAGAGGAAATAGCTGGGGCCTTAACTGATATCTTTGCAGCATCCTTGAACACGGGTGAGGTACCAAGGACTGGAGAGTTGCTAATGTTGTCCCTTTGTTTAAGAAGGGTAGCAGGGATAATCCAGGTAATTATAGACCGGTGAGCATGACGTCAGTGATAGGGAAGCTGCTGGAGAAGATACTGAGGGATAGGATTTATTCCCATTTGGAAGAAAATGGGCTTATTAGTGATAGACAGCATGGTTTTGTGCAGGGAAGTTCATGTCTTACCAACTTAATAGAATTCTTTGAGGAAGTGACAAAGTTGATTGATGAGGGAAGGGCTGTAGATGTCATATACTGGTACGTCAGTAAGGTTCCCCATGGTAGGCTGATGGAGAAAGTGAAGTCTCATGGGGTTCAGGGTGTACTAGCTGGATGGATAAAGAACTGGCTGGGCAACAGGAGACAGAGAGTAGTAGTGGAAGGGAGTTTCTCAAAATGGAGAACTGTGACCAGTGGTGTTCCACAGGGATCCGTGCTGGGACCACTGTTGTTTATGATATACATAAATGATCTGGAGGAAGGTATAGGTGATCTGATTAGCAAGTTTGCAGATGACACTAAGATTGGTGGAGTAAAAGATAGTGAAGGGGACTGTCAGAGAATACAGCAGAATATCGATAGATTGGAGAGTTGGGCAGAGAAATGGCAGATGGAGTTCAATCCGGGCAAATGCGAGGTGATGCATTTTGGAAGATCTGATTCAAGAGCGAACTATACGGTAAATGGAAGGGTCCTGGGGAAAATTGATGTACAGAGAGATCTGGGTGTTCATGTCCATTGTACCCTGAAGGTGGCTGCACAGGTCGATAGAGTGGTCAAGAAGGCATACGGCATGCTTTCCTTCATCAGAAGGGGTATTGAGTACAAGAGTCGGCAGGTCATGTTACAGTTGTATAGGACTTTGGCTTGGCCACATTTGGAATACTGCGTGCAGTTCTGGTCACAACATTAGCAAAAGGATGTGGATGCTTTGTAGAAGGTACAGAGGAGGTTCACCAGGATGTTGCCTGGTATGGAGGGTGCTAGCTATGAAGAAAGGTTGAGTAGATTAGGGTTATTTTCATTTGAAAAACGGAGGTTGAGGTGGGACCTCATTGAGGTCTACAAAATCATGAGAGGTACAGACAGGGTGGTTAGCAAGAAGCTTTTTCCCCAGAGTGGGGGACTCAATTACTAGGGGTCACGAGTTCAAGGTGGAAGGGGAAATGTTTAAGGGAGATGTACGTTGAAAGTTCTTTACGCAGAGGGTGGTGGGTGCCTGGAACGTATTGCTGGCGGAGGTGGTAGAGGCGGGCACGATAGCTTCATTTAAGATGTATCTAGACAGATACATGAATGGGCAGGGAGCAGAGAGATACAGATCCTTAGAAAATAGGCGACAGTTTTATATAGAGGATCTGGATCGGCACAGGCTTGGAGGGCCAAAGGGCCTGTTCCTGTGCTGTAATTTTTCTTTGATTAAGTATAACCTTGGTGATACTTGTTTCAGAAATGTTGCAATGTGGTGCCATCCTCCTCCTGGATTCTGAATTTGTTTGAAGTCACCTTCTTGAAGTTCAGACAGAGGTTTGGTTCATTTATCATAGTCCACTTTGTGCTTCTTTTCCGTTGCTGTGATACGTTCATGTAAATCTCTACTATCCATATCTGGAATGGTGATCTCAGGTAATGTGGTGCGAAGTCGTCTACCCATTAGTATCTGAGCAGGTGATAATCCAGTTGACGATGGTGTACGTCAACAACACCAACGATAGATCTTGATTATCATCAATCGATTTGTGGAACAACTTCTTTATTATTCCTACTCCTTTCTCTACTTTGCCATTTGACGGAGGATAACATGAGCTTGAGGTAATGTGATTGAAGTTATATTGCTCTGCAAATTAGTCCACTCCCAACTTGGGAAACATGGACCACTGGCAGAGACAACATTGAGAGGTATCCCATGATGTGCAAAAATTCATTTTGTTGCCTTTATAACAGATATGGCTGTCGAATCATTCAGCATCATCACATCTAGATAGTTGGAGTAATAGTCTATTACCAGCAAATAGTCCCAACCTTGGAAATAAAACAAATCCATGGCCACTCTATTCCATGGACTGGTGACGATTTTCATGTCTTTCATGCTTTCTTTGCTCTGTACGGGCTGATGCATCTGGCAGATTGTGCATTGTTGTACATACTGATCAATGTCTCTATTGACTCCCGCCAATATACCCACTGTCTGGCTCTTCTTTGACACTTTGATGTCCTGATGACCCTCGTGAATCTGCTGCAGAATCCCTTCACGTAGCCTGGCAGAAATCACCATCTTATCTCCCTTGAGCAGGAAACTTATCTATGAAGAAAGATCATCTCTTATACCTCGAAAGGCAGATTGACATCCAGCGGGTCATCCTTCTTTTAAGTATTGCTTCACCTTCTAAAGCATCAAATCCTTTTCAGTTTCGACTTTGATTAGATGTAGTTTGCGGTCAGACACTGGTAGTATCTTGGTAAAGAAACAGGCTTGAGATTCCACTATTTGGACGATCTCGGGTTTTGATGTTTCAGCATCAGTGGTTGCTCTGGATAAGGTATCCGCCCCAACGAGGACCTTCCCAGGTGTATAGACCAAGTCAAAATCTCATTGAGGTTCTTTCTGATGATATTCACCAACAGCCTGTGATCCGTTTTGACTGTGAAGTGCAGTAGCCCATATATGTAGTTGTGAAATGCCTATTACGAGGCCAAGGCACTCTTTTTCAATTTGCGCATATCTCTGCTCCATGGGAGTCATTGATTGAGATGCATAAGCAATTGGTTGCCACATCTTATGGTCATCCTTCTGTAGGAGGACTGCGCCAATCCCCTGTTTGCTGGCATCAGTGGAGATCTTCATCTCTCTTGTGGAGTCATAGAACGTTAATAGTGGAGCCGTGAAACAGTGCTCAGGTCTGACTTCACGTCCAGCCACTCCACTGCATGTTCAGTGGTCCATTCAAATTCAACATTTTTCTTTATAAGGTTCCACATAATCGCCTTCCGATCAGTTGAAACCAGCATTTCCCCAACGGCCTTGATCTTGTCTGAATCTGGTCAAATTCCTTCTTGTGATATTAAGTCGCCCAGGATTAAGGGGTCGGAATACTCAGCAATTGCAGTGTCAGATCATGTTCCACATTGGGTGGATATGGTGCTGGACTGTGGGAGGAAACCGGAGCACCCGGAGGAAACCCATGCACACACGGGAAGGATGTTCAGACTCCGCACAGACAGTGACCCAAGCCGGAATCGAACCTGGGACCCTGGAGCTGTGAAGCAATTGTGCTAACCACTATGCTACCGTGCTGCCTAAATCTCGACAAGAGTGAGTATTTTGTAGTGTCTCGGCCGGAGGTGGGGGCAGGGGTGGAGGCTGGCATGGTGGGATGGTCTCCCTCTGTCACTGGCGGGTCGGGTACAGGCGGTTAAAATGAACGTGTTGCCACGATTTCGGTTTATTTTTCAATGCCTGCCGATTTTCCTGCCGAAGGCTTTTTTCAGAGAGATTGAGGCAAGGATTATGTTGTTCATATGGGGAGGGAAGGTGGCCAGAGTTAGAAAGGTGCTGCTACAGAGGGGAAGGCAGGCAGGGGGTTTGGGTCTTCCGAACCTGATGTATTACTACTGGGCGGCGAATGTGGAGAAGGTGCAGGGCTGGGTCAGAGGGGTTGATTCCCAGAATGGAGAAGAGTTTGTGCATGGGATCGGGATTGAAAGCAGCAGCGTCGCTCCCGATGGCCCCGGGGAAGTACTCAGGGAGTCCGGTAATAATAGCTTCGTTGAGAATTTGGAGGCAGTTTCACCAACACTTCAGGTTGGGGGCAGGGTCAAGAGAAATGTCGATTCGGGGGAACCACAGATTTGAGCCAGGGAGTGGGATGGAAATTTTCAGAAATGAGAGGAGAAGGGGATTAAGACGCTAAAAGATTTGTTTCTTAGGGGTCGGTTTGCAGGATTGAAGGAGCTGGAAGCGAAGTATAGGCTGGAGCAGGGGGAAATGTTTAGATACATGCAGGTTCGAGATTTTGCCAGAAAGGAGATACAGAGCTTCCCGGTGGAGCTCCACATTGCTGGAGGAGGTGCTGACGACAGAGAGACTGGAGAATGAAATGAAAATGAAATGAAAATCGCTTATTGTCACGAGTAGGCTTCAAATGAAGTTACTGTGAAAAGCCCCTAGTCGTCACATTCCGGCGCCTGTCCGGGGAGGCTGGTATGGGAAATCAAACCGTGCTGCTGGCCTGCTTGGTCTGCTTTAAAAGCCAGCGATTTAGCCGAGTGAGCTAAACCAGCCCCTGGGTAGTGTCAGCAGTTTACGGAGCTATTTTGGAAGAGGAGAAGTCACCACTGGAAGGGATCAAAGCAAAGTGGAAGGAAGAGCTGGGAGAGGTCACAGAGGAGGGGGGCTGGTGTGAGGTGCTCCGGAGAGTGAATGCCTCCACCTCGTGCACGAGGTTGGGGCTGATGCAGCTGAAGGTGGTATACAGAGCACACCTCACGAGGGCGAGGATGAGCCGATTCTTTGAAGGAGTAGAAGATGTGTGTGAACGTTGTGGCGGGGTGGGGTGGGGGGGGGGGGGGGGGGGGGGGCGGCTAACCACGTTCATATGTTTTGGTCCTGTCCAAAGCTAGAGGATTACTGGAAGGAGGTTTTTAGGGTAATCTCTGAAGTGAAACTGGACCCAGGCCATATTCGGGGTGTTGGACCAGCCAGGGTTGGAAACGGAGGCAGATGTTGTAGCCTTCGCCTCGTTGATCGACCGAAGGCGGATCTTGATGGGGTGGAGAGCAGCCTCTCCACCCTGTGCCCTGGTGTGGCGGGGGGATCTGTTGGAATTCTTGACTCTTGAGAAGGTTAAGTTTGAACTGAGGGGAAGGACAGAGAGGTTCTATAAGTCATGGGCATTATTCATCATGCACTTTCAAGAACTGGATAACATCGAACATTAGTTGGGGGGAGGGATGGGAGAATTGGGGGGAGGGGGCTGTGTGTATTAAGGGTGACTATGGGTGATTCCTGATTCCTTTTTGTCATTTGTTTATGTAAACATGCGGACTAATGTTTGGGGTTTGGTGGGAGGATGGGATCGTTGTTATTGATATGGGGATTGACATATTTGTTACTGATTATTGTTTATTGTTGGTGGGTGTAAATTTGGGATAAAATTGAAAAAAGGAGAAGAAGGAAATATTTTTTAAAAAATTAAGTCGCCGGAAACCAGGGGCTGGTTTAGCAAGGGGCTGGTTTATCACAGGGCTAAATGGTTGGCTTTGAAATCAGACCAAGGCAGGCTAGCACACGGTTCAATTCCCGTACCAGCCTCCTCGAACAGGCGCCGGAATGTGGCGACGAGGGGCTTTTCACAGTAACTTCATTTGAAGCCTACTCGTGACAATAAGCGATTTTCATTTCATTTTTAACCTGTGGATGCCAAACTGACAATTGTCACGATTCAATTTGAGACCATAGTGCTGAACTCTGTCAAACACTTTCCTGAGCCGGTCCAGAAGCTGTTCTGGGGTGTTGATGATGATGTCATCCACGTAGACTTGTACCCCTGGAATCCCCTCGATAAAAGTTTCCATGGCTCTATGGAATATATCTTAGTGTTGGGTGGGGTTACTTGGTTTTGGGGATAGGGTGGAAGTGTTGATCTTGGGTAGGGTGCTCTTTCCAAGAGCCGGTGCAGACTCGATGGGCCGAATGGCCTTCTTCTGCACTGTAAATTCTATGATCTATGATATCTGAAGCCGATATGATACCAAATGGTAGCCAATTAAAACAGTGCCTCCCGAAAGGCATGTTAAATGTGCATAGCTTACACCTGGAAATGTCCAGCTTGAGCTGCCAAAGCCTCTGGATGAGTCTAGCTTTGTGAATAGCTTGGCATTATCCATTTCAGAAGTGATTTCTTCCCTCTTGCGGATTTGGTAGCGTTCCCAAAAGACCTGAATGTTGGCATTCCAGTCTTTTGGATCAATACAGATCCTGAGGTCTCCATTGGTTTTGCGCATGCAGATCATTGAACTGACCCAGTCCATCGGCTACATGCCCTTGGAGATGTTCTGTTGTTGCATGCATTCAAGCTCAGTTTTGAGTTGCTCTCTTCACGGAGCTGGCACTCGCCGTGGCGCATGTATCACCGGTTTGGTATCCTTTGTCAACTTTATTGAATAAGTAAAAGGTAAGGTGCCCATCCCCGAGAAGACATGAGCATACTCATCCAAGAGTTGTTTAATGTCATCCTGTAGCGTATCCTTCATTCTGTCAGTCATAAATATGCTTTACCAGGTTCACAAGCATCCACTCCAATTAATGATGATTTCTCACCCTCTACCACCTCGAAGTCGATGGGCATCTCGATGTTCCCATTTCTAACAACAAGACAGCAGGATCCTCTTGTGACTATCGTGTTACCATTGCAATCTGTGAGCTGACATATGGATTGCTTTATCAGTGATGTCTTATAAGCTTGTCTTAAATAACTTTGACTGATAATATTTGCATGTGCTCCTATGTCAATTTTAAATGGGATTCGTTTGCCATTTATCTCTAATAATACAGTCCACCCCTTAATTATCTTTGAGAGCTATCGTTCTGGCCTATCATTACAATCCAGCAAATTAATCCTAGTGACTGCTTCTATTATGAAAGTATCTGAAGGGTATACGGTGAGCAATCTTCCTATCAGTTAAGATGTTAGATTTTTTTCTCTTCACTCTGAAAACTTTGGATCCGTCTGATAACACTGTAGGACTTTTTAAATGTGGTTACTGGAGAAGCTGTTGAGAAACGACACTGTGCTGCAAAGTGGTTCAACTTGCAACAATTAGCACATTGTTTGCCTCTTGCCGGGCAATTTTTTTTAACTGTGGGCAGCGTGCGTATGTCGTCATGTTCGTGCTTCACTCTCAAATTGACCGCCAAACATTGTACGCCATTTTCTTTGCTGCGACACAGCATTAATGGTGTCAGCCACGTTTCCCAATTTTGATCTTATTTCTTTTGCCACAAACTCCGCATATTCAGACGATGCCTGTTCACTGACCTTGCACATATTAATCATGTCTTCAAGCGGTAAAATTGGTCGCCTTAGCATTTTCTCGTGCAAACAATCATTATTTATCCCGAATACAACTTGATCACGGAGCATTGAATCGGTTGCTGAGAAAATATTGCAGGACTGCGCTCTTAGTATTAAAGCTGTTATGAAAGAATTTATTGACTCCCCTTTTAACCGCAGCCCTTTCTGAACATGTTGAGCTGATAAGTCTCATTAACCTACTTCTTACAGTGTTGACTGAACTTTTGTAGCACCATGTTGTATTTATTTTTATCCTCATCAGCACTGAATTCAAACAAATGAAAGGGTTCTAATGCTTGCGGTCCAGTCAAATTCAATAGGAGTGCTATTTTCCTTTGGTCTGAGGCACTTTCAAGTGTGGAGGCAGAAAGGAAAACTTCAAACTGCTGTTTAAAGAAAGCCCAGTTCTGGCATAGTTTACTGTGTGTCCTGAAGTGGTCAGACTTCTTGAGACCCTTCATCTTCCGATTAGTCTTCATCTTAGATTTTCTGAGTTCTGTAGCTTCTGGATCGTTTCTTCAATCTCCTAATGCTATTCTTTCCTAATCTAACTGTTGTTTACTAATAGAAATAGACTCCTGGTACCATGTGGTGTTCTTTGTGTTGCTTATTTCAGGATGCTTGGCATAGTGTTCACAAAGACCTCAAAATAGCTTTAACTTAAACAAAGCTATAAATGTATTAACACTATTAATTTGGATTAGATACATACTCCTGAAGAATACACAGTTGATTATTAACATTTAAACTACACTCATCTACAGCTAATCTTAATACTGATATAAACTATGATCTTAATACTGATATAAATATGATCTGCTCTCACTTACAATATCTGTACTTCTGACTCACACTAGCTAACTCCTGCACACACTCTCCCACAAAGCATCACTGCCTTATATAGTTGTAACCCCCTCTAGTGGCTACTTTCGACACTTCATTAACCCTTGCATTTCTTACCGTTATGATAATACCACAAACCCCAGAGGCAGAAACTTTGAGAGGAGATTGACGAGGATGTTCCCTGCTGAGAGAGAATCCCGCAGAGAGAAGATTCCTCATGTGGGAGAAACCAAAACTGCACACATAAAATAATCACCAGTAACTCCAACCAGGAGTTCAGGAGAACCTGAATTACCCAGAGAGGGCGGAGAATATGGAACTCGCTGCCACACTGAGGCAAACAGCATAGGTGCTTTCAAAATATACAACAGCCTAACCCTTGAAAATTCCAGTCAGTAACTCACTCCCGGGTATCTGTTATTCTATATATAAACCACCCAAACCCCTCGATTAGATTCCGGTCTGTATCCCACTCCCGGGTATCTGTTATTCTATATATAAACCACCCGAACCCCTTGGTTAGATTCCAGTCTGTATCCCACTCCCGGGTATCTGTTATTCTATATATAAACCACCCAAACCCCTCGATTAGATTCCAGTCTGTATCCCACTCCTGGGTATCTGTTATTCTATATATAAACCACCCAAACCCAATTAGATTCCAGTCTGTAACTCACTCCCGGGTATCTGTTATTCTATATATAAACCACCCGAACCCCTCGATTAGATTCCAATCTGTAACCCACTCCCGGGTATCTGTTATTCTATATATATAAACCACCCAAACCCAATTAGATTCCAGTCTGTAACTCACTCCGGGTATCTGTTATTCTATATATGAACCACGCCATACCCCTCGATTATATTCCAGTCTGTAACCCACTCCCGGGTATCTGCTATTCTATATATAAACCACCCGAACCCCTCGATTAGATTCCAGTCTGTAACTCTATCCCGGGTATCTGTTATTCCATATATAAACCACCCAAACCCAATTAGATTCCAGTCTGTATCTCACTCCTGGTATCTGTTATTCTATATATGAACCACGCCATACCCCTCGATTATATTCCAGTCTGCAACCCACTCCCAGGTTTCTGTTATTCTATGTATAAACCACCCAAAACCCTCAATTAGAATCCAGTCTGTAACTCACTCCAGGGTATCTGTTATTCTATATATAAACCACCCGAACCCAATTAGATTCCAGTCTGTAACTCACTCCCGGGTATCTGTTATTCTATATATAAATCACCCGAACCCCTCGATTAGTTTCCTGTCTGCAACCCACTCCCGGGTATCTGTTATTCTATATATAAATCACCCGAACCCCTCGATTAGATTCCAGTCTGTAACTCACTCCCGGGTATCTGTTATTCTATATAGAAACCACCCGAACCCCTCGATTAGTTTCCAGTTTGTAACTCACTCCCGGGTATCTGTTATTCTATATATAAACCACCCAAAACCCTCAATTAGAATCCAGTCTGTAACTCACTCCCAGGTATCTGTTATTCTATATATAAACCCCCCAAACTCCTCGATTAGATTCCAGTCTGTAACTCACACCCAGGTATCTGTCAATCTGTATCTAAACTACCCCAAACCCTTGAAAAGATTCCAGTCTGTAACACACTCCCGGGTATCTGTTATTCTACAAGTTAACCACCCCAAACCCCTTGATTAGATTCCAGTCTGTAACTCAATCCTGGGTATCTGTTAATCTATATATAAACCACCCGAACCCCTCAATAAGATTCCAGCCTGTAACTCACTCCGGGTATCTGGTATTCGATATATAAACTACGCCATACCCCTCGATTAGATTCCAGTCTGTAACTCACTCCCGGGTAACTGTTATTCTATATGTAGAGTATATATATCTATTTATACAGTGAATGGTAGATCCCTCAAGACTATTGAAAGTCAGAGAGATCTAGGTGTACAGGTCCACAGGTCACTGAAAGGGGCAGCACAGGTGGAGAAGGTAGTCAAGAAGGCATACGGCATGCTTGCCTTCATTGGCCGGGGCATTGAGTATGAGAATTGGCAAGTCATGTTGCAGCTGTATAGAACCTTAGTTAGGCCACACTTGGAGTATAGTGTTCAATTCTGGTCGCCACACTACCAGAAGGATGTAGAGGCTATAGAGGAGGGTGCAGAAGAGATTTACCAGGATGTTGCATTAGAATGGAGGGCATTAGCTATGAGGAGCGGTTGAATAAATTTGGTTTCTTCTCACCGGAACAACGGAGGTCGAGGGGCGACCTGATAGAGGTCTACAAAATTATGAGGGGCATAGACAGAGTGGATAGTCAGAGATTTTTCCCCAGGGTAGGGGGGTCAATTACTAGGTCAATTTCTATATATAAACCACGCCATACCCCTCAATTACAGACTGGAATTGAACTCACTCCCAGGTATCTGTTACTCTATATATAAACCACCCAAACCCCTCGATTAGATTCCAGTCTGTAACTCACTCCTGGGTATCTGTTACTCTATAAATAAACCACCCGAACCCCTCGATTAGTTTCCATTCTGGAACTCATTCCCTACTATCTGTTATTTCATATATAAACTACCCGAACTCCTCGATTAGATTCCAGTCTGTCACTCACTCCCAGGTACCTGTCATTGTGAATGTGTAAAGTCAGACTGAGCTCCAGTTGAATTGTGTGTTTCTCAGTTTCACCACGTCAGAATGTAGGGTGTTTGGATGAAATGGACAGCTGCAGAGCCTTCGGGACTTTAACGTTGCTATTTTTTTCATGTGACCATGGGCGGAACTCGCAGTGAATGCTAGGATTTGACTATAGCCCAGCTGTTAGCCACCACTGCCATGTCTCCCCGTCCTCTGTGTCTGCAGTCCTCCCGCCTTCTCTCCCACCCCATGATAAAAGGCAGCTTCCAGATTGAATTTTCCCCGTGAAGTATTTATCCAGTTTGCATTTGGGTGGTGAATTCCACATGATAACATCTCGTTGCACCAAAATATTCTCCTCATTTCATCTCTACTTCTTTTCCCAGTCACTTGTCTCCTCTGGTTCGTGACTATTAATGGTCATTCTTTGAACTATGAATAACTGACAGCGTCACTGCTGCACACATTCTCACTCCCCTTCAATCTATCACGAAACATTCCTCAGTTCTCGGAACAGGACACATGTTTGAATGACATAAAACAGGAGCTTGTCTCTCATTCTTGGTAATTCACGCACAGACATTTCTGCAAATTCACAAGGACGTCTATCGGCCGGGTTAGCTGCCAGTATCCTGCTGTACTGAACAATAGGGCAATGCAAGGAGGTCACTCCCTGCATCCTGCTGGTGTTGAAACAGCTCTCCAATTAATTGCTCTTCCCCTGCAGCTTTCCAGATTGAATTTTCCCCGTGAAGTATTTATCCAGTTTGCATTTGGGTGGTGAATTCCACATGATAACATCTCGTTGCACCAAAATATTCTCCTCATTTCATCTCTACTTCTTTTCCCAGTCACTTGTCTCCTCTGGTTCGTGACCCTATTGGGAACAATTCTTCCTCCTTCTTCTCAGACAAGTCTGTACTGCTTTAAAGACTGAACTGCAGAGGGCAAAACCTGACTTGTGGTCACAGCTTCATCGAGAACTGCACGGACCTGCTTTTCCTGCTAAATGCCTGATGTCTTAGTCCCACCAAGTAATGAGCATAATCAAGCATCTACCAATCTGAATTCTAATTAACTCCACTGGGAGTCCCTTTAATCAAATCAAAATTCCACTAGCCCAAGCTTTTTACTTTAATTGCACCCCTGGCTCCTAAAATATACTTGCCTTTCAAACTAGGATTTCTGAAAACATGATTGCAGCAGTCACACACACCCACTAACCCAGGATTTTAATCCAGTCAGAAAAACCAATCATTCACCATTGCTCTTTCTTTCAGTCCACATTAGCCAATCCCATATTCAGTGTCAGTGCGACCCACCTCTTAACAGCTTCAGTGTGCTAACAGTTCGGTGTAACACTGTCAAAGTCCAGATACACAACATCAACTTTGCGGCCCTGATTAAAACTCTCAAACAGGTTTCTCAGGCACGATTTGCCTTTAAGATTTCAATGAGGCTTCTCTCTGATGAACAGGTGCTAATAAAAGTGTCCAAACATTTTGTACAGATTATTATCTCCAAAGGTAACTGCTGCACAGACTGGCCACTGGTTATTGGCTGAATCCCTCTTTGCCACTCTGAGTTTAGGTACAACATTCACACTGCTCCAATCACTCGCCACAGCAGGAGGATTGTGGCTGAAAGTTCCATCCTTCTTTTCCACACATCCTCAGGTGCATTTCCTCAAATGAGAAAACTCAGGAACCTTTCGCACAGATTACCTCCTCATCCTGTCTCACTGTCACTCTCCCAGGATCAGTGTCCTTATCAAACACTCCCAAGACAGGTACATCACAGGGTTAGATACAGAGTAAAGCTCCCTCTACACTGTCCCCATCAAACACTCCCAGGACAGGTACAGCACAGGGTTAGAGACAGAGTAAAGCTCCCTCTACACTGTCCCCATCAAACACTCCCAGAACAGGTACAGCACAGGGTTAGATACAGAGTAAAGCTCCCTCTACACTGTCCCCATCAAACATTCCCGGATTCAGCACAGGGTTAGATACAGAGTAAAGCCTACCCCTTTAAAAGCAAGTTAAAAGTCGGTGTCAAACCCAAGTTCTGTCAGTCTGTACAGGAGGAACAACTCTATTCCCTTTTGGATGAGAGTAAACCTCCACACTTTTCATATTGCTCTTTCTTTTACACATCAGCACTGACCTGGCTCTTTGACCTTCAGTTCGAATTTGACCTTTGAACTTCCTGCGATGATCGCATAGACACCGTTGTCATTGTTGGAGGCACTGTGAATGGTCAGGCTGTGCATGGTGGCCTCTGAGGTGATGGTCCATCGCTCACTGGTGACCATGTCCACACCGTCCCGCTGCCACCTCACCTTAACCACCCCCTTCTCCGTCTCTGCTGTGAACCTGGCATCACTGCCTGCATTCACCACTGCACTCCTTGGCTTCTTCGTGAAGGAGGAACCTGGCACATGATGGAGGTGGCACACAATGAGTCTCGCTGCCACAACGATACACTTGTCCCAAGCTGATCACTCAGCACCAGCGCTCCCTGCCGCTTTTATACATTTTGCGGGTGATTAGTTATGACTGAGGTACATGTTTTCCCATTCATGCACATGTTTTAATTGACACCGACTCAGTCACCACAATCCTTTTGGATGCTGTGTGGTTTTGACAGTATACTGCTCACCTCTTCCCTCACACTTGCCTCCCTCCTCATGTCGACCACTCTACAACTCCATTCTCACCCTACAGACCCCCTGACACTTACTCATTCATGCGGTCCCATCCTCAATCCCTCTGACCCCACCCCTACAAACATTCACAGTGCCCTACACTCATCCCATAGGCCTCCCACACCCTCACAAACAGCACCCCTTCCCCATTCCCCCTCACATTCACTCCAGATCCCCTGGATCTTGACTGGATACATTACAGACGACAGGACTCATACTGCCCCAGTGGGGATGGTTCCGGGAGGTAGCAACCCATCCTGCCGTCTCTCAGAGATTGGGGATAAGGTCCCTCCCGGACCAGGCTGTGAATTGGGTTGAAGTGGGGGTTCTGAGAATGGAAATCTCTGGAAGAGAGGCCATGATAGGACTTGTCAGAGATTTTGGACACATTGTATTGATCCAAACTGGAAACCAGCAGGAAACTCTGATCTCCAGTCAATCCCAGTCCAGCCATTTCCAGTCCAGTCCTTCCCAATCAAATCACTCCCATTATCTCCCGTCCAGTCATTCAGAGTCCAATCATTCCCAGTTCAGTCTTTCTCAATTCAGTCATCCCCAATCAAATCACAGTCCACTTATTCCGGGTCCAGTCAGTCCCAGTCCACTCATTCCATTATTCTCAGTTCAGTCATTTCCAATCAATCATTTCCAGTCCCACCATTTCCAATCTAGTCATTCACAATTCAGTCCATCCTAATCATTCCCAGTTCAATCATTCCCATCATTCCCATTCTACTCTTTCCCAGTCATTCTGAGCCCAGTCAATCCCAGTGCAGTCATTCCCCAACATTCGCAGTCCAGTCATTCCAGTTCTGTCAATACCAATTATTCCCAGTCTTCACCCCACCATTCCCAATCTAATCATTCCCGGTACAGTCATTTTCATCATTCCCATTCCAGTCATCCCAGTAGTCATTCCCAATTCAGTCATCCAAGTCCAGTCAATTCCTGTCCAGTTCATCCCAATCATTCCCATCATTGCCAATATAGTAATTCCCAGTCCAGTCATTCCTGTCAATTCCAATCCAGACATCTCAGTCCAATCAAACACAACCAGTCAATCTCAATCATTCCCACCAATCCCAATTGAGTCACCCCTGTCCAGCCATTCCATTCATTCCCAATACAGTCATTCCCAACACTCCCAAGCCAGTCATTCCAGACCAGTAAATCACAAATCATCCCCAATCCAGTCATTCCCAGTGCAGTCATTCCGGAATTCCCAAACCCACATCCTAACAAAGTCAAACCCAGTATAGTTAATCCCATTTTTCCCATAATTCGCAATGCAGACATTCCCAGTGCAGTCATTCCCATCAATCTCAATCCAGACATCCCAGTCCAGTAATTACCAACGATTCCAAACCTTTCGTCCCAGTCCAGTCAAAGCCAGACCAGACCATCCCAATCACTCCCGTCATTCCCATGTCCACTCCTTCCCAATGTCGGAACGCTCTGTCTGACACTCGATCCGCCACTCAGATTCTGACCTGTTTTTCTCCCAGCTTCGGGCATCTTGCTCAGATTCAGAAAACTTCTCCCGCTCCTGGGTCCCGGTCACGATCCTCCTCCTGCTGCTCGCTCTGTCCCGCAATAACCTTCAACATCACATTCCTGAAGATTTATACAGCATGTCCCCAAACGTCACAGAATGTCATCGATAAACCAGCAAACCAGAGAGAGAGAGAGTTGGGAAGAGACTGATAAAGATAGACACAGAAAGAGATAGAGACAGCACACTGAGACACTGAGACACAGAGAGAGATAGAGACAGCACACTGAGACACTGAGACACAGAGAGAGATAGAGACAGCACACTGAGACACTGAGACACAGAGAGAGATAGAGACAGCACACTGAGACACTGAGACACAGAGAGAGATAGAGACAGCACACTGAGACACTGAGACACAGAGAGAGATAGAGACAGCACACTGAGACACTGAGACACAGAGAGAGATAGAGACAGCACACTGAGACACTGAGACACTGAGAGAGATAGAGACAGCACACTGAGACACTGAGACACAGAGAGAGATAGAGACAGCACACTGAGACACTGAGACACAGAGAGAGATAGAGACAGCACACTGAGACACTGAGACACAGAGAGAGAATAGAGACAGCACACTGAGACACTGAGACACAGAGAGAGATAGAGACAGCACACTGAGACACTGAGACACAGAGAGAGATAGAGACAGCACACTGAGACACTGAGACACTGAGACAGAGAGAGATAGAGACAGCACACTGAGACACTGAGACACAGAGAGAGATAGAGACAGCACACTGAGACACTGAGACACAGAGAGAGATAGAGACAGCACACTGAGACACTGAGACACTGAGACACTGAGAGAGATAGAGACAGCACACTGAGACACTGAGACACTGAGACACTGAGAGAGATAGAGACAGCACACTGAGACACTGAGACACAGAGAGAGATAGAGACAGCACACTGAGACACTGAGACACAGAGAGAGATAGAGACAGCACACTGAGACACTGAGACACAGAGAGATAGAGACAGCACACTGAGACACTGAGACACTGAGACACAGAGAGATAGAGACAGCACACTGAGACACTGAGACACAGAGAGAGATAGAGACAGCACACTGAGACACAGAGAGAGATAGAGACAGCACACTGAGACACTGAGACACTGAGACACTGAGAGAGATAGAGACAGCACACTGAGACACTGAGACACTGAGACACAGAGAGAGATAGAGACACACTGAGACACTGAGACACAGAGAGAGATAGAGACAGCACACTGAGACACTGAGACACTGAGACACAGAGAGAGATAGAGACAGCACACTGAGACACTGAGACACAGAGAGAGATAGAGACAGCACACTGAGACACTGAGACACAGAGAGAGATAGAGACAGCACACTGAGACACTGAGACACGAGACACAGAGAGAGATAGAGACAGCACACTGAGACACTGAGACACTGAGACACGAGAGAGATAGAGACAGCACACTGAGACACTGAGACACAGAGAGAGATAGAGACAGCACACTGAGACACTGAGACACTGAGAGAGATAGAGACAGCACACTGACACTGAGACACAGAGAGAGATAGAGACAGCACACTGAGACACTGAGACACAGAGAGAGATAGAGACAGCACACTGAGACACTGAGACACAGAGAGAGATAGAGACAGCACACTGAGACACTGAGACACAGAGAGAGGATAGAGACAGCACACTGAGACACTGAGACACAGAGAGAGATAGAGACAGCACACTGAGACACTGAGACACAGAGAGAGATAGAGACAGCACACTGAGACACTGAGACACAGAGAGAGATAGAGCCAGCACACTGAGACACTGAGACACAGAGAGAGATAGAGACAGCACACTGAGACACTGAGACACAGAGAGAGATAGAGACAGCACACTGAGACACTGAGACACAGAGAGAGATAGAGACAGCACACTGAGACACTGAGACACAGAGAGAGATAGAGACAGCACACTGAGACACTGAGACACAGAGAGAGATAGAGACAGCACACTGAGACACTGAGACACTGAGACACAGAGAGAGATAGAGACAGCACACTGAGACACTGAGACACAGAGAGAGATAGAGACAGCACACTGAGACACTGAGACACAGAGAGAGATAGAGACAGCACACGGAGACACAGAGAGAGATAGAGACAGCACACTGAGACACTGAGACACAGAGAGAGATAGAGACAGCACACTGAGACACTGAGACACAGAGAGAGATAGAGACGCACACTGAGACACTGAGACACTGAGACACAGAGAGAGATAGAGACGCACACTGAGACACTGAGACACAGAGGAGAAGATAGAGACAGCACACTGAGACACTGAGACACAGAGAGAGATAAGAGACGCAACACTGAGACACTGAGACCTAGAGAGAGATAGGACAGCACACTGAGACACTGAGACACAGAGAGAGATAGAGACAGCACCACTGAGACACTGAGACACAGAGAGAGATAGAGACAGCCACGAGACACTGAGACACGAGAGAGAGATAGAGACAGCACACTCTAGACACTGAGACACCGAGAGAGATAGAGACAGCACACTGAGACACTGAGACACTGAGACACAGAGAGAGATAGAGACAGCACACTGAGACACTGAGACACAGAGAGAGATAGAGACAGCACACTGAGACACTGAGACACTGAGACACAGAGAGAGATAGAGACAGCACACTGAGACACTGAGACACAGAGAGAGATAGAGACAGCACACTGAGACACTGAGACACAGAGAGAGATAGAGACAGCACACTGAGACACTGAGACACAGAGAGAGATAGAGACAGCACACTGAGACACTGAGACACTGAGACACAGAGAGAGATAGAGACAGCACACTGAGACACTGAGACACTGAGACACAGAGAGAGATAGAGACAGCACACTGAGACACTGAGACACAGAGAGAGATAGAGACAGCACACTGAGACACTGAGAGCACAGAGAGAGATAGAGACAGCACACTGAGACACTGAGACACAGAGAGAGATAGAGACAGCACACTGAGACACTGAGACACAGAGAGAGATAGAGACAGCACACTGAGACACTGAGACACTGAGACACAGAGAGAGATAGAGACAGCACACTGAGACACTGAGAGCACTGAGAGAGATAGAGACAGCACACTGAGACACTGAGACACAGAGAGAGATAGAGACAGCACACTGAGACACTGAGACACAGAGAGAGATAGAGACAGCACACTGAGACACTGAGACACAGAGAGAGATAGAGCAAGCACACTGAGACACTGAGACACTGAGACACAGAGAGAGATAGAGACAGCACACTGAAGACACTGAGTACACCAGGAGAGATAGAGACAGCACACTGAGACACTGAGACACAGAGAGAGATAGAGACAGCACACTGAGACACTGAGACACAGAGAGAGATAGAGACAGCACACTGAGACACTGAGACACAGAGAGAGAGATAGAGACAGCACACTGAGACACTGAGACACAGAGAGAGATAGAGACAGCACACTGAGACACTGAGACACAGAGAGAGATAGAGACAGCACACTGAGACACTGAGACACAGAGAGATAGAGACAGCACACTGAGACACTGAGACACAGAGAGAGATAGAGACAGCACACTGAGACACTGAGACACAGAGAGAGATAGAGACAGCACACTGAGACACTGAGACACTGAGACACTGAGGCACAGAGAGAGATAGAGACAGCACACTGAGACACTGAGACACAGAGAGAGATAGAGACAGCACACTGAGGACACTGAGACACAGAGAGAGATAGAGACAGCACACTGAGACACTGAGACACAGAGAGAGATAGAGACAGCACACTGAGCACTGAGACACTGAGACACAGCGAGAGATAGAGACAGCACACTGAGACACTGAGACACTGAGAGAGATAGAGACAGCACATGAGACACTGAGACCAGAGAGAGATAGAGAACAGCACACTGAGACACTGAGACACAGAGAGAGATAGAGGACAGCACACTGAGACACTGAGACACAGAGAGAGATAGAGACAGCACACTGAGACACTGAGACACAGAGAGAGATAGAGACAGCACACTGAGACACTGAGACACAGAGAGAGATAGAGACAGCACACTGAGACACTGAGACACAGAGAGAGATAGAGACAGCACACTGAGACACTGAGACACAGAGGGAAGAGTAGAGACCAGCACACTGAGACACTGAGACACAGAGAGAGATAGAGACAGCACACTGAGACACTGAGACACCTGAGACACAGAGAGAGATAGAGACAGCACACTGAGACACTGAGACACTGAGCCCCAGAGAGAGATAGAGACAGCACACTGAGACACTGAGACACAGAGAGAGATAGAGACAGCACACTGAGACACTGAGACACAGAGAGAGATAGAGACGCCACTGAGACACTGAGACACTGAGACACAGAGAGAGATAGAGACAGCACACTGAGACACTGAGACACTGAGAGAGATAGAGACAGACACTGACACTGAGACACTGAGACACAGAGGAGAGACAGAGACAGCACACTGAGACACTTAGACGAACCAGAGAGAGATAGAGACAGCACATGACACTGAGGACCACATGAGACACAGAGAGAGATAGAGACAGCACACTGGAGACACTGAGACACAGAGAGAGATAGAGACAGCACACTGAGACACTGAGACACAGAGAGAGATAGAGACAGCACACTGAGACACTGAGCCACTGAGAGAGATAGAGACCGCACACGAGACACTGAGACACAGAGAGAGATAGAGAAAGCACACTGAGACACTGAGACACAGAGAGAGATAGAGACAGCACACTGAGACACTGAGACACAGAGAGAGATAGAGACAGCACACTGAGACACTGAGACACAGAGAGAGATAGAGACAGCACACTGAGACACTGAGACACTGAGACACAGAGAGAGATAGAGACAGCACACTGGACACTGAGACACAGAGAGAGATAGAGACAGCACACTGAGACTGAGACACTGAGACACAGAGAGAGAGATAGAGACAGCACATTGAGACACTGAGACACAGAGAGAGATAGAGACAGCACACTGAGACACTGAGACACTGAGACACAGAGAGAGAGATAGAGACAGCACACTGAGACACTGAGACACTGAGACACACAGAGAGAGATAGAGACAGCACACTGAGACACTGAGACACTGAGACACAGAGAGAGAGATAGAGACAGCACATTGAGACACTGAGACACAGAGAGAGATAGAGACAGCACACTGAGACACTGAGACACAGAGAGACAGAGAGAGATAGAGACAGCACACTGAGACACTGAGACACTGAGACACAGAGAGAGAGATAGAGACAGCACATTGAGACACTGAGACACAGAGAGAGATAGAGACAGCACACTGAGACACTGAGACACAGAGAGACAGAGAGAGATAGAGACAGCACACTGAGACACTGAGACACTGAGACACAGAGAGAGAGATAGAGACAGCACACTGAGA